>NC_139974.1:11557714-11562714 GCF_963993115.1 Abramis brama
TCAGTAGGAAATATCAGTTTACATTTCCAAACATTCTTTTTGCCATTAATTGTAATAATCCAGTGAGATTTGTGTATGCACAAGGAGTCTGACAACAGCTGGTATGATCTGATCTCACCATCATCGAGTCCTTCTGTGATTACATGAAGAAACAGAAAAAACTGAGACAAACTAAATCCAGAAGAACTGCGGGAACGTCTCCAAGATGCTTGAAGAAACCTTCCTGCAAAGCTACCTGAAAAACTATGCGCAAGTGTACCTGGACAAAAGCCGCAAAGGATTGTTACATCATATATTGATTTGAATTAGTTAATAGAAGTTAAATCATAAATAAATTCAATTTGTGGTTTTATTTTTGAAAGCATTCTCACTTTACAGCATTTTAACACAAGTGCCAGTACTTTTCACAGTACTGTAGCTTTGGAGGAAGGTTTCTTCAAGCATCTTGGAGACGTTCCCGCAGATCTTCTGGATTTAGTTTGTCTCAGTTTTTTCTGTTTCTTCATGTAATCACAGACGGACTCGATGATGGTGAGATCAGATCATCCTGGCTGTTGTCAGATTCCTTGTGCATACAGAAATCTCACTGGATTATTACTATTAATGGCAAAAAGAATGTTTGGAAATGTAAACTGATATTTCCTACTGACACACTACAGCAAAAGATATAAATAACTGACTTAAAACCATTTTTGGGGGGGCGGGATATTAACATGCCTAAGACTTTTGCACAGTAGCCTACTGTATGTAAGGGATAATCCATGGCTGTGCATGAAACGATTGACTCCACGAAGTACATTCAAATCGTTTAATGCACGTCATCTAGCCGTGGATTATCCCGCTTATACCATGGTCATTTGCAAGCATTGACAAGCTGTTAATGATGTTTGCAGCGCAATATTTGACCGTAAGGGTAACACTGACGGTTATTTCCGTCAGTTAGATCTAGCACTCTGCCCGCTTTGAATCAGACACAGAGATAAAGTAGTGCGTGTACAAACTGTGTCTGTTCAGCACCTCTCTCTCCATTAACAACGAAGCTATGACATAAATGACTTTAAAAAATGCAATGTATCCCCCTCCTTGCTGAGAAATATAATGTAGCGATTCAGTAGCGAAGCTATTTTATTACTAAAAAGTCGCGGGGCAGCGTTGATAAGTTTCTCTGCTCTGTGTGCGAGTGACGTATGCGTGATGTGTGTGCGCTTCAATGAAAACAGCGGATTAATATAGAACGGTGATTCAACTGATTTGGAAATACCTGTGTATTCTACGGTTTTATTGCACACCTTCCAGCCAATCAGAATTGAGTATTCAGACAGACCATGATATATAACGTTCCTCAGTCAGATAATAGCGCAATATGCATTAGGATTTGATACAAGATTTTAGCTTAATATAAATTTGTTCTGTTCCTCTTCTTTTTTTAGAGATATGTCTACTGACCCGTGGCCGTCGTACAGCCAGTGTCAGAGCCGAAACATACTGCAGACTTTACTCGCTCAGTGTGGACAGCTTTAATGAGGTTTTAGAGGAGAACCCATTAATGAGGAGGGCGTTTGAGAGCGTGGCGGTGGACCGGCTGGACCGTGAGGGAAACCGCACTGTGTGTTCACAAAAGAGCATGGAGAATGTTGGGGACTGAAGGATTCTTTGCGTGAACTCTCTCTTGGTGGATTCTGACTGACCGAAGACTCACTGAAGATGGATGAATGTAGAAAAAAACACGGAGGAAAGTGTTACAGTGTCCACATAATTGACATTAATGACAATGTACAGTTGCAGTATATGGTGTGATTTTTATCTAATTAAAATAGTCATTTCTTATTCTTACTTTGACAATGCAATGTAAAAATAAGCAATATCAGTCCTATTATAGTCCTGATGTTTAGCTGACTATTTATATACTGGATCTATGTCATTCATTTCAGTCAGAAATCATTAGTTTAGCAGGGACCTTGATCAATGTGATAACAAATCAATATCATATGCAACAATATATAGCCTATTATAATAATACAATTTAATTAACAATACAATAAAATGAGCATAGCATAAAACATAGTCTAACATTACAACAGTTTATTTATTTTTACACTCTTAGAAAAAAAGGGATCCTTCCTTATATAGAACCCTAGGGATCCTGACTCCATTTTAAAGGGCGCTTTATACCAAAAAGGTTCTATATAAGGAGAAATATCTTAAATGATTGTGCAATACTTTCATATTTAATGGGTTATTTCACATTTTCTTGTAATAAAGTATGTTTACAAGCTGTTTAAATCATACAATTTTAAAAAAATTAAAATGAATGAATTAAAACAAAATCCATAAAATGATGGGAACCCCTAAAAGGTTCTATATGAAGCGCCCGACAGAATCCTGTAAGGTTCTATAGAGAGCCTTTTCTTCTGAGAGTGTAGTTTCAAGTAATAATAGCCTTTACTCTGTGAAGTGGTTTTGCATATGTTTACTCAGTATATGTTTAACTCATTAATCTTGTTGTCTTTGGTTTCAGTCAAAACCTCCAGTGAGCGTGATTTTACCAAGTAGCCTACATGTTCCTGGATCAACCACTTTGTTGATCCTGGATCAACATTCCAACTTGCAGGGTTATGTGCTTCTACATCAGTGTTATTCACCTATCATTTCTTTCTGGTTTTAGGGATAAGTTATAGGAAGAGTTATCGTTTAGGGGTATGGATAGGGTTAGGATTAGGATTACATTTTCAGACAGGAATGTTGTTCCAGGATCAACAAATTACACTGTAAAAAATTTGGAGTAAGATTTACTTGAAAAAAGCTTGCTAATTTTTTTCACTCAGAAAATGCTAGTAAATTTACAAAGTTTGCCAAGTAAAAACCTAAACATATTCATCAGTAGCTTTAATTAGAAATCTTTAAGTTAAATTTACTTGAAATATGGAATTAAGTAAACTTTACTTAACCTAGTTAAGTGAAAGTAACAAAGATAATTAGTCATTTTAACTTGGCTAGTAAATGGTTGATTAATATCGATTTAGTTGAAAATTCCTTTGCATTACATTTCACTCAAACAATAATATTGAATTATACCAATCATCTATAGTATGTGCTTTACTTAGATTATCTAAGTAACTTATACTACATCATGTCAGATGTTAAGTCTCATGTGAATGCAAAGACCTCAATACTTCGTAGACAATACACAATGACGGTAACATTTGATGGATCATTTTTGTGTTTGAATGTGTCATTTTGAGCAGAAAATTTACTTGAAATGTCACAAAATGGCAAGTTACTAATCCTGACAACAAAAGCAATGATAAAACAGTGTAAATACAGCTGGAAAACAGTGAAAAATTAACCTCATTAATTATTCAAGGTCCAGTGCATGATGGGAACCCCAGTATCAGAAAAGTTGAGTAATTTTTACTTAATTTTATTGAGTTAATATTTACGTTTCCATTTCTACTCGCTTGAATTAAGTACTGATATGGAATTTACTTAGTTTTTTTAATTCTTGCCTGGACTAACTTTTTCATGTAAATTACATTGTTTTTTTCAGTAGTATTTACTTCACCAAAAAATCATTTTTTACAGTGTATGTTGATCCAGGAACATGTCTGTCTTGGCAAAATCACAGTGACCCCATGTATCAAGTTAAACCAATCAAAAAAAGTTGAAAATAATTGTTTCGATTAGATGTTCAAAAATACAATAATCACTCAGATTAAACTGAATTCTATCTGCTTTCCGGATCAACATTGAGCACTTAAGAATCATGCACTGTAACAAAAGATGTCGTCTGAAAGACTTGGCTATAAGCTGGGACATCCTGTCCACTGTCTTAGCGTCATATTAAAGTATTAAACAATATTAGTCATATAATAGCTGATTAAACTCATTTCAGTTTGGCCTGCTGAGTCCATGAGATGTGCTTTTGAGGAACCTATTTACCCAGGAGCAAATATTAATTTTAAATTAAATTTTGTTTGTAACATTTCTACTCTTCTCTTTGGTTGTAAATAAAAATATATATTTTGTCCCACGTAATGTGTGATATTATAGAGATGAATGATATTATGGAAAAACAATTGTGATTGAGTATAAAAGTTAATTTGATGTTTCCATGTCGCTATAGATTGTTTTTGGGAACAATTGAAGGAATTTATGTTGATTGCAACAATACACTTATAGTGAGATGCAGTGAAGATTGTTACTATAAAGATTTTTACAGCACTTTTTTAAAAACTAAAATTCACCTTAAAGGACATCATAATATAAGCTGTAAACTACAGTTACTCTGTATATGAGTCTGCATACATTTAGGTAGAATATATGTGTCATGTTATCTGCCTGGTTTAATAATTTCAAAGAATTACAGTTTCCTTCATTTAATTGCTTTCATACTAAAAAAAACAACACTTCATGTTTGTGCAATTTATACTGGAGGGTGAAATGATACAAAAAAGGTGGTCTACTAAAGTGATTACAAACAGTATTTGGACAATTAAGCCACAGGTAAAATTATTTTTGATTTTTAAATTGTAAAATTGATTTCATTGCATAGATAACATAATGTCAAACCAAGTGTCATCAGTTTCCCTCAAGTTTACACAGATGCAACAAAATGTGTAGATCATCACCTTTAAAATATATGGCACTTGGTTTGATTTTTTGTTATAATCTGATTTTTTTTTTTTTTAATGCAAAAACTTTCATACACTACTGTTCAAAAGTTTGGAGTCAGTAAGATTTTTTTTTAATGTTTAAAAGACTTTGTTTAAAATTCTGTCATCATTTACTCACCTTCAAGTTGTTTCAAACTTTCAAGTTGTGTGAATTTCTTTTTTCTGAACACAAAACAAGATATTTTGAACACTGACTTCCATAGTATTTTTTTTCTCCTAGTCATCAAGTGTCTAGTACTGACATTCTTCAAAATATCTTCCCTTGTGTTCAGCAGAAGAAAGAAATTCATACAGGTTTGGAACAGCTTGAGGGTGAGTAAATGATGA